>NC_088214.1:2160627-2163127 GCF_036934945.1 Oncorhynchus masou masou
ATTGCTCTTACTCTCTCTAACCCTTCTCTCTCTCACTCTAATTCTGTCTCTCTCTCTCTCTCTCTCTCTCTCTCTCTCTAACCCGTCTCTCTCTCACCTCTCTCTCTCTCTCTCTCTCTAACCCGTCTCTCTCTCTCTCTCTCTCTAACCCGTCTCTCTCTGTGTCCAGATGATCCGAGGGCGGCTGTGTCACCAGAGTAAACCTGACACCTTCAACCAGCTGTGGACCGTGGAGGAACAGGTACTGACAAGGGTGTGTGTCTGTGTGTTCTTTATAGACAATGTGTGTATGGTACAGGTAATGTGTGTGTCTGTGGTCTTTCGACTGTCTCTCTCTCTCTCTACCGCACCGGCTGTCTCTAATTCTGAATGCTCGACTATGAAAAGCCAACTGACATTTCCTCCTGAGGTGCTGACCTGTTGCACCCTCTACAAGCGTGTGGTTTCTATTACCAGACCCTGCTGGTCATCTATGAACTAGAGGTCGACCGACTATGATTTTTCAACGCCGATACCGATTATTGGAGGACCAAAAAAACGGATACCGATTAATCAGATGATTTTTATATATATTTGTAATAACAACAATTACAACAATACTGAATGAACACTTATTTTAACTTAATATAATACATCAATAAAATCTATTTAGTCTCAAATAAATAATGAAACTTATTCAATTTGGTTTAAATAATGCAAAAACGTGTTGGAGAAGAAAGTAAAAGTGCAATATGTGCCACGTAAAAAAGCTAACGTTTCAGTTCCTTGCTCAGAACATGAGAACATAAGAAAGCTGTTGGTTCCTTTTAACATGAGTCTTCAATATTCCCAGGTAAGAGGTTTTAGGTTGTAGTTATTATAGGAATTATAGGACTATTTCTCTCTCTACCATTTGTATTTCATATACCTTTGACCTATTGGATGTTCTAATAGGTACTTTAGTATTGCCAGCCTAATCTCAGGAGCTAATCTCAAGCATTGCGAAGAGCTGCTGGCAAAACGCAGTAAAGTGCTGTTTGAATGAATGCTTACGAGCCTGCTGCTGCCTACTATCGCTCAGTCAGACTGCTCTATCAAATATCAAATCATAGACTTGGTTATAACATAATAACGCACAGAAATACAAGCCTTTGGGGCGGCAGTGGTTAGAGTGTTGGACTGGTAACCGAAAGGTTGCAAGTTCAAATCCCCGAGCTGACAAGGTATAAATCTATCATTCTGCCCCCTGAACAGGCAGTTAACCCACTGTTCCTAGGCCGTCATTGAAAATAAGAATTTGTTCTTAACTGACTTGCCTGGTTAAATAAAGGTAAAATTAAAAAAAAAAAAAAAATTAATATGGTCAAATCCGGAAACGGTCATTTAGAAAACAAGACGTTTATTCTTTCAGTGAAATACGGAACCGTTGTGTATTTTATCTAACGGGTGGCATCCCTAAGTCTAAATATTGCTGTTACATTGTACAACCTTCAATGTTATGTCATAATTATGTACAATTCTGGCATATTAATTAGTCCTTGCAACACAGTTCGCAACGAGCCAGGCAGCCCAAACTGTTGCAAATACACTGCCTCTGCTTGCACTGAATGCAAGAGAATTGACACAATTTCCCGAGTTAATATTGGCTGCAAACATGCATTTATTTTAACTAAATATGCAGGTTTAAAAAATATATATTTCTTTGTGTGTATTTTAAGAAAGGCATTGATGTTTATGGTTAGTTACATTTGTGCAACGAATGTGTTTTTTTCGCGAATGCACTTTTGTTAAATCATCGCCCGTTTGTCGAAGTAGGCTGTGATTCGAAGATAAATTAACAGGCACCGCATTGATTATATGCAACGCAGGACACGCTAGTTAACCTCGTAATATCATCAACCATGTGTCGTTAACTAGTGATTATGTGAAGATTGATTGTTTTTTTATAAGGTTTAATGCAACTACTAACCTTGGCTCATTGCAGCCAAAGGGTCCTTTTGACTCTGCACTCCCGTAGCTGGTGGTCAGCCTGCCACGCAGTTTCCTCGTGGGTTTCAATGTAATCGGCCATAATCGGCATCCCAAAAGGCCGATTACCCATTGTTATGAAAACTTGAAATCGGCCCTAATTAATCGGCCATGTACTCTGTTATAATCTCCACCCGGCACAGCCAGAAGAGAACTGCTCACCCCTCATAGCCTGGTTCCTCTCTAGGTTTCTTCCTTGGTTCTGGCCTTTCTAGGGAGTTTTTCCTAGCCACTGTGCTTCTACACCTGCCTTGCTTGCTGTTTGGGGTTTTAGGCTGGGTTTCTGTACATCACTTTGAGACATCAGCTGATGTATGAAGGGCTTTATGAATAAATTTGATTTTGCCTCTTTCTGTCTCTGTGCGTGTGTGCGTGTGTGCGTGCGTGCGTGTGCGTGTGTGTGCGTGTGTGTGCGTGTGCGTGTGTGTAGAAAAAGCTGGAGCATCTCCTACTGCAGTTTCCTCCTGAGGAGGTGGAGTCTAGACGCTGGCAG
>NC_088214.1:2168127-2193127 GCF_036934945.1 Oncorhynchus masou masou
TTGCCTGTAGGTGTCCAATAAGAGGCAGCACCACCTGAACAAGCACCTGTACCGACCGTCTACCTTCCTGACCTCATATGAGCCTCCCGTCTTTATGGAAGAAGAGGATGAGAGAGCGGCCTACTACAGCTCCCTGCAGGACCCCGATGGAGACGACACGGTACGACACGCTGACCACCTGACCACACGGTACCACACACTGACCACCTGACCACACGGTACCACACACTGACCACACGCTGACCACCTGACCACACGGTACCACACGGTACGGCACGCTGACCACCTGACCACACGCTGACCACACGGTACCACACACTGACCACACGGTACGACACGCTGACCACCTGACCACACGGTACCACACGCTGACCACCTGACCACACGGTACCACACACTGACCACACGGTACCACACGCTGACCACCTGACCACACGGTACGACACGCTGACCACCTGACCACACGGTACCACACGCTGACCACCTGACCACACGGTACCACACACTGACCACACGGTACCACACACTGACCACACGGTACCACACGCTGACCACACGGTACCACACACTGACCACCTGACCACACGGTACCACATGCTGACCACACGGTACGACAAGCTGACCACACGCTGACCACCTGACCACACGGTACCACACACTGACCACCTGACCACACGGTACCACACGCTGACCACCTGACCACACGGTACCACACACTGACCACACGGTACCACACACTGACCACACGGTACGGCACGCTGACCACCTGACCACACGGTACCACACACTGACCACACGGTACCACACTACCATACACTGACCACACGGTACCACACACTGACCACACGGTACGACACGCTGACCACCTGACCACACGGTACCACACACTGACCACACGGTACCACACGCTGACCACCTGACCACACGGTACCACACTGACGACACGGTACGGCACGCTGACCACCTGACCACACGGTACCACACACTGACCACACGGTACCACACACTGACCACACGGTACCACACACTGACCACGCGGTACGACACACTGACCACCTGACCACACGCTGACCACCTGACCACACGGTACCACATGCTGACCGCCTGACCACACGCTGACCACCTGACCACACGGTACCACACGCTGACCACCTGACCACACGGTACCACACGCTGACCACACGGTACCACACGCTGACCACCTGACCACACGGTACCACACACTGACCACACGGTACCACACACTGACCACACGGTACGACACACTGACCACACGGTACGACACGCTGACCACACGGTACCACACGATGACCACCTGACCACACGGTACCACACACTGACCACACGGTACCACACACTGACCACACGGTACCACACACTGACCACACGGTACCACACACTGACCACACGGTACGACACGCTGACCACCTGACCACACGGTACCACACGCTGACCACCTGACCACACGGTACCACACACTGACCACACGGTACCACACACTGACCACCTGACCACACGGTACCACACGCTGACCGCCTGACCACACGGTACCACACGCTGACCACCTGACCACACGGTACCACACGCTGACCACCTGACCACACGGTACCACACACTGACCACACGGTACCACACACTGACCACCTGACCACACGGTACCACACACTGACCACACGGTACCACACACTGACCACCTGACCACACGGTACCACACGCTGACCACCTGACCACACGTTACCACACGCTGACCACCTGACCACACGGTACCACACACTGACCACACGGTACCACACACTGACCACACTACGACACACTGACCACACGGTACCACACACTGACCACACGGTACGACACACTGACCACACGGTACCACACACTGACCACACAGTACCACACACTGACCACCTGACCACACGGTACCACACACTGACCACCTGACCACACGGTACCACACGCTGACCACCTGACCACACGGTACCACACGCTGACCACCTGACCACACGGTACCACACACTGACCACCTGACCACACGGTACCACACACTGACCACACGGTACCACACACTGACCACCTGACCACACGGTACCACACACTGACCACACGGTACCACACACTGACCACCTGACCACACGGTACCACACGCTGACCACCTGACCACACGTTACCACACGCTGACCACCTGACCACACGGTACCACACACTGACCACACGGTACCACACACTGACCACACGGTACGACACACTGACCACACGGTACCACACACTGACCACACGGTACGACACACTGACCACACGGTACCACACACTGACCACACAGTACCACACACTGACCACCTGACCACACGGTACCACACACTGACCACCTGACCACACGGTACCACACGCTGACCACCTGACCACACGGTACCACACGCTGACCACCTGACCACACGGTACCACACACTGACCACCTGACCACACGGTACCACACACTGACCACACGGTACCACACACTGACCACACGGTACGACACGCTGACCACCTGACCACACGGTACCACACGCTGACCACCTGACCACACGGTACCACACGCTGACCACCTGACCACACGGTACCACACGCTGACCACCTGACCACACGGTACCACACGCTGACCACCTGACCACACGGTACCACACACTGACCACCTGACCACACAGTACCACACGGTACCACACACTGACCACACAGTACCACACGGTACCACACACTGACCACACGGTACGACACACTGACCACACGGTACGACACGCTGACCACACGGTACGACACGCTGACCACACGGTACGACACGCTGACCACACGGTTCGACACGCTGACCACACGGTACGACACGCTGACCACACGGTAACACACGTTGACCACACGGTAACACACGCTGACCACACGGTAACACACACTGACCACACGGTACCACAGACTGACCACACGGTACCACACACTGACCAGACGGTACCACACGGTACCACACACTGACCACACGGTAACACACACTGACCAGACGGTACCACACGGTACCACACACTGACCACACGGTAACACACACTCACCACGCGCCTCTCCCTTAACTCTCTCTCTATCTCTCTGTCTCTCTCTGTATCTCTCTCTGTTTCCCTCTTTCCTCTCTCTGTCTCTCTCTATCTCTCTGTCTCGCTCATATTTCCATCAGCTTCTGATTTGTAACCTTTAAGACCCAGCTGTGCCCTGCCGGGAGCAAGACGTGCTGTGAAAGTGCGTCAGCAGCAAAGCTCAGACAGTCATTCAGTAAAGGAAGCAGGGCGTTTGTCTTTAGTCTTGACCCTTCCTGTCACGACAAACAGAAACCTGACTCTTAGTCTGGCATACTAAAGAGTGTGTGTCCTTGACCCTGTGTGTGTGTGTGTGTGTGTGTGTGTGTGTGTGTGTGTGTGTGTGTGTGTGTGTGTGTGTGTGTGTGTGTGTGTGTGTGTGTATCTGCGTGTGTGTGTGTCCAGGATGAGGAGGGTGTACCTGTGGAGTTGAGACACCTGCCGGAGTACAAGGAGCTTCTGGAGCTGAAGAGGATGAAGAAACACAAACTGCAGGAGATCCAGGCTGAGAGTAGCATGGCCCTGCACCATGGATACAAGGTACACGCATCGCCATGGATACAAGGCACACACATGACCATGGATACAAGGTACACGCATCACCATGGATACAAGGTACACGCATCGCCATGGATACAAGGTACACGCATCGCCATGGATACAAGGTACACACATGACCATGGATACAAGGTACACACATGACCATGGATACAAGGTACACGCATCACCATGGATACAAGGTACACACATGATCATGGATACAAGGTACACGCATCGCCATGGATACAAGGTACACACACACGTGTGTTAGGCCACACAAGCTCATAGAACTGGACCGTTGAGTGCTGAAGAGCGCAGCGCTAAGTGTCTGTCCGCGGCTACATCACTGCCCAGTTCCAAACTGCCTCTGGAAGCCTCATCAGCACAGGAACTGTTAGTCAGGAGCTTCATGAAATGGGTTTCCATGGCCGGGCAGCTGCTTACAAGCCTCACATCACCATGCACAATGCCAAGCCTCACATCACCACGCACAATGCCAAGCCTCACATCACCATGCGCAATGCCAAGCCTCACATCACCATGCACAATGCCAAGCCTCACATCACCATGCACAATGCCAAGCCTCACATCACCATGCACAATGCCAAGCCTCACATCACCATGCCAAGCCTCACATCACCATGCACAATGCCAAGCCTCACATCACCATGCACAATGCCAAGCCTCACATCACCATGCCAAGCCTCACATCACCATGCACAATGCCAAGCCTCACATCACCATGCCAAGCCTCACATCACCATGCACAATGCCAAGCCTCACATCACCATGCACAATGCCAAGCCTCACATCACCATGCACAATGCCAAGCCTCACATCACCATGCCAAGCCTCACATCACCATGCACAATGCCAAGCCTCACATCACCATGCCAAGCCTCACATCACCATGCACAATGCCAAGCCTCACATCACCATGCGCAATGCCAAGCCTCACATCACCATGCACAATGCCAAGCCTCACATCACCATGCACAATGCCAAGCCTCACATCACCATGCCAAGCCTCACATCACCATGCACAATGCCAAGCCTCACATCACCATGCGCAATGCCAAGCCTCACATCACCATGCACAATGCCAAGCCTCACATCACCATGCACAATGCCAAGCCTCACATCACCATGCACAATGCCAAGCCTCACATCACCATGCACAATGCCAAGCCTCACATCACCACGCACAATGCCAAGCCTCACATCACCATGCACAATGCCAAGCCTCACATCTCAATGCCAAGCCTCACATCACCATGCACAATGCCAAGCCTCACATCACCACGCACAATGCCAAGCCTCACATCACCACGCACAATGCCAAGCCTCACATCACCATGCACAATGTCAAGCCTCACATCACCATGCGCAATGCCAAGCCTTACATCACCATGCGCAATGCCAAGCCTCACATCACCATGCACAATGCCAAGCCTCACATCACCACGCACAATGCCAAGCCTCACATCACCACGCACAATGCCAAGCCTCACATCACCATTCCAAGCCTCACATCACCATGCACAATGCCAAGCCTCACATCATCACGCACAATGCCAAGCCTCACATCACCATGTGCAATGCCAAGCCTCACATCACCATGCGCAATGCCAAGCCTCACATCACCACGCGCAATGCCAAGCCTCACATCACCACGCACAATGCCAAGCCTCACATCACCATGCACAATGCCAAGCCTCACATCACAATGCTAAGCCTCACGTCACCATGCACAATGCCAAGCCTCACATCACCACGCACAATGCCAAGCCTCACATCACCACGCACAATGCCAAGCCTCACATCACAATGCACAATGCCAAGCCTCACATCACAATGCTAAGCCTCACATCACCATGCACAATGCCAAGCCTCACATCACCATGCACAATGGTGCCTCACATCACCACGCACAATGCCAAGCCTCACATCACCATGCCAAGCCTCACATCACCATGCACAATGCCAAGCCTCACATCACCATGCACAATGCCAAGCCTCACATCACCACGCACAATGCCAAGCCTCACATCACCACGCACAATGCCAAGCCTCACATCACCACGCACAATGTAAGCCTCACATCACCACGCACAATGCCAAGCCTCACATCACCACGCACAATGCCAAGCCTCACATCACCACGCACAATGCCAAGCCTCACATCACCATGCACAATGCCAAGCCTCACATCACCATGCGCAATGCCAAGCCTCACATCACCATGCACAATGCCAAGCCTCACATCACCATGCACAATGCCAAGCCTCACATCACCACGCACAATGCCAAGCCTCACATCACCACGCACAATGCCAAGCCTCACATCACCATGCGCAATGCCAAGCCTCACATCACCATGCACAATGCCAAGCCTCACATCACCATGCACAATGCCAAGCCTCACATCACCATGCACAATGCCAAGCCTCACATCACCACGCACAATGCCAAGCCTCACATCACCATTCCAAGCCTCACATCACCATGCACAATGCCAAGCCTCACATCATCACGCACAATGCCAAGCCTCACATCACCATGTGCAATGCCAAGCCTCACATCACCATGCGCAATGCCAAGCCTCACATCACCACGCGCAATGCCAAGCCTCACATCACCATGCACAATGCCAAGCCTCACATCACCATGCGCAATGCCAAGCCTCACATCACCATGCACAATGCCAAGCCTCACATCACCATGCACAATGCCAAGCCTCACATCACCATGCGCAATGCCAAGCCTCACATCACCATGCACAATGCCAAGCCTCACATCACCATGCGCAATGCCAAGCCTCACATCACCATGCGCAATGCCAAGCCTCACATCACCACGCACAATGCCAAGCCTCACATCACCACGCGCAATGCCAAGCCTCACATCACCATGCCAAGCCTCACATCACCATGCACAATGCCAAGCCTCACATCACCACGCACAATGCCAAGCCTCACATCACAATGCCAAGCCTCACATCACCATGTCAAGCCTCACATCACCACGCACAATGCCAAGCCTCACATCACCACGCACAATGCCAAGCCTCACATCACCACGCACAATGCCAAGCCTCACATCACCACGCGCAATGCCAAGCCTCACATCACCACGCGCAATGCCAAGCCTCACATCACCATGCACAATGCCAAGCCTCACATCACCATGCACAATGCCAAGCCTCACATCACCATGTCAAGCCTCACATCACCACGCACAATGCCAAGCCTCACATCACCACGCACAATGCCAAGCCTCACATCACCGCGCGCAATGCCAAGCCTCACATCACCATGCCAAGCCTCACATCACCATGCGCAATGCCAAGCCTCACATCTATAACAGTAAGGGGGTGGTCGGTCGGTAGGTGACTGTCCCTCTATAACAGTAAGGGGGTGGTAGGTAGGTAGGTAGGTAGGTAGGTAGGTAGGTAGGTAGGTAGGTAGGTAGCTGACTGTCCCTCTATAACAGTAAAGGGGTGGTAGGTAGGTAGCTGACTGTCCCTCTATAACAGTAAGGGGGTGGTAGGTAGGTAGCTGACTGTCCCTCTATAACAGTAAGGGGGTGGTAGGTAGGTAGCTGACTGTCCCTCTATAACAGTAAGGGGGTGGTAGGTAGGTGACTGTCCCTCTATAACAGTAAGGGGGTGGTAGGTAGCTAGCTGACTGTCCCTCTATAACAGTAAGGGGGTGGTAGGTAGGTAGCTGACTGTCCCTCTATAACAGTAAGGGGGTGGTAGGTAGGTAGCTGACTGTCCCTCTATAACAGTAAGGGGGTGGTAGGTAGGTAGCTAGCTGACTGTCCCTCTATAACAGTAAGGGGGTGGTAGCTAGCTGACTGTCCCTCTATAACAGTAAGGGGGTGGTAGGTAGCTGACTGTCCCTCTATAACAGTAAGGGGGTGGTAGGTAGCTGACTGTCCCTCTATAACAGTAAGGGGGTGGTAGGTAGGTAGCTAGCTGACTGTCCCTCTATAACAGTAAGGGGGTGGTAGGTAGCTGACTGTCCCTCTATAACAGTAAGGGGGTGGTAGGTAGGTAGCTAGCTGACTGTCCCTCTATAACAGTAAGGGGGTGGTAGGTAGCTGACTGTCCCTCTATAACAGTAAGGGGGTGGTAGGTAGCTGACTGTCCCTCTATAACAGTAAGGGGGTGGTAGGTAGGTGACTGTCCCTCTATAACAGTAAGGCCTGAGTTGGCAGAGCCCTTAACCGTGTTATATTGACCACATACCACGAACCCCAGAGGTGCTTCATTGCTATTATAAACTGGTTACCAATGTAATATTAGCAAATGTAAAAAAGAAATGTTTTGTAATACCCGCGGTATATGGTTTGACATACCACGGCTGTCAGCCAATCAGCATTCAGGGCTCGAACCGACCCAGATTATAATGGTTCGAGCTCTGAATGTTCAGCGTTGCGTCGTACCTATGAACAGCCTTTGCCGTGGTATATTGGCCATATACCACACCCCCCCAGGTGCCTTATTGCTGTTATAAACTGATTACCAACAAAAATTGAACAGGAAACTAGTATTCTTACGTCACACCTGTGGTATATTGTCTGATTTACACAAGGCTGAAATGTTGTTTCAGCCAATCAGCATCCAGGACCCATACTTCCCGGTTTATAATGGCATGTTAACCATGTGCTCCTGTGTCTCTCTCTGCAGTGTGACGTGTGTGGTGTGGAGCCCATCCAGGGCGTGCGGTGGCATTGTCAGGACTGTCCCTCAGACAACGCTGTGGACTTCTGTTCCAACTGCTCCGACTGGTGGGTCCTGCCTGGCTGGGGCTCTGTTCGTCAGGCTAGAAATGGGTTAAAACGTTTTTTTAATCACAGCCAAACAGGACAATGTGTTGACTGAGGTCAGTTCAGTAGGAACCAAACAGGTGCCACTCGGGAGTAAACAGCTCTAATAGATGATTTATAAACAGCTCTAATAGATGATTTATAAACAGCTCTAATAGATGATTTATAAACAGCTCTAATAGATGATTTACTACAAACAGCTCTAATAGATGATTTACTACAAACAGCTCTAATAGATGATTTATAAACAGCTCTAATAGATGATTTATAAACAGCTCTAATAGATGATTTACAAACAGCTCTAATAGATGATTTATAAACAGCTCTAATAGATGATTTATAAACAGCTCTAATAGATGATTTACAAACAGCTCTAATAGATGATTTATAAACAGCTCTAATAGATGATTTATAAACAGCTCTAATAGATGATTTACAAACAGCTCTAATAGATGATTTACAAACAGCTCTAATAGATGATTTACAAACAGCTCTAATAGATGATTTACAAACAGCTCTAATAGATGATTTACAAACAGCTCTAATAGATGATTTATAAACAGCTCTAATAGATGATTTATAAATATAATTCCCTCACGACGCCAGGACAGCGGAGTCAATCACCACCTTCCGGAGACACCTGAAACCCCACCTCTTCAAGGAATACCTAGGATAGGATAAGTAATCCTTCTCACCCCCCCCTTAATGATTTAGATGCACTATTGTAAAGTGGCTGTTCCACTGGATGTCAGAAGGTGAATTCACCAATTTGTAAGTCGCTCTGGATAAGAGCGTCTGCTAAATGACTTAAATGTTAAATGTTAAATAAACAGCTCTAATAGATGATTTATAAACAGCTCTAATAGATGATTTATAAACAGCTCTAATAGATGATTTATAAACAGCTCTAATAGATGATTTACTACAAACAGCTCTAATAGATGATTTATAAACAGCTCTAATAGATGATTTACAAACAGCTCTAATAGATGATTTATAAACAGCTCTAATGGATGATTTACTACAAACAGCTCTAATAGATGATTTATAAACAGCTCTAATAGATGATTTATAAACAGCTCTAATAGATGATTTACAAACAGCTCTAATAGATGATTTACAAACAGCTCTAATAGATGATTTATAAACAGCTCTAATAGATGATTTATAAACAGCTCTAATAGATGATTTATAAACAGCTCTAATAGATGATTTATAAACAGCTCTAATAGATGATTTATAAACAGCTCTAATGGATGATTTATAAACAGCTCTAATGGATGATTTACTACAAACAGCTCTAATAGATGATTTACAAACAGCTCTAATAGATGATTTACAAACAGCTCTAATAGATGATTTATAAACAGCTCTAATAGATGATTTATAAACAGCTCTAATAGATGATTTATAAACAGCTCTAATAGATGATTTACAAACAGCTCTAATAGATGATTTATAAACAGCTCTAATAGATGATTTATAAACAGCTCTAATAGATGATTTATAAACAGCTCTAATAGATGATTTATAAACAGCTCTAATAGATGATTTATAAACAGCTCTAATAGATGATTTATAAACAGCTCTAATAGATGATTTATAAACAGCTCTAATAGATGATTTACAAACAGCTCTAATAGATGATTTACAAACAGCTCTAATAGATGATTTACAAACAGCTCTAATAGATGAGCCCAAACAGCTCTAATAGATGATTTATAAACAGCTCTAATAGATGATTTATAAACAGCTCTAATAGATGATTTATAAACAGCTCTAATAGATGATTTATAAACAGCTCTAATAGATGATTTATAAACAGCTCTAATAGATGATTTATAAACAGCTCTAATAGATGATTTACTACAAACAGCTCTAATAGATGATTTATAAACCGCTCTAATAGATGATTTATAAACCGCTCTAATAGATGATTTATAAACCGCTCTAATAGATGATTTATAAACAGCTCTAATAGATGATTTACTACAAACAGCTCTAATAGATGATTTATAAACAGCTCTAATAGATGATTTACTACAAACAGCTCTAATAGATGATTTACTACAAACAGCTCTAATAGATGATTTACTACAAACAGCTCTAATAGATGATTTACTACAAACAGCTCTAATAGATGATTTACTACAAACAGCTCTAATAGATGATTTACTACAAACAGCTCTAATAGATGATTTATAAACAGCTCTAATAGATGATTTACTACAAACAGCTCTAATAGATGATTTACTACAAACAGCTCTAATAGATGATTTATAAACAGCTCTAATAGATGATTTACTACAAACAGCTCTAATAGATGATTTACTACAAACAGCTCTAATAGATGATTTACTACAAACAGCTCTAATAGATGATTTATAAACAGCTCTAATAGATGATTTACAAACAGCTCTAATAGATGATTTATAAACAGCTCTAATAGATGATTTATAAACAGCTCTAATAGATGATTTACTACAAACAGCTCTAATAGATTATTTATAAACAGCTCTAATAGATGATTTATAAACAGCTCTAATAGATGATTTATGAACAGCTCTAATAGATGATTTATAAACAGCTCTAATAGATGATTTATAAACAGCTTTAATAGATGATTTACTACAAACAGCTCTAATAGATGATTTATAAACAGCTCTAATAGATGATTTATAAACAGCTCTAATAGATGATTTACTACAAACAGCTCTAATAGATGATTTATAAACAGCTTTAATAGATGATTTACTACAAACAGCTCTAATAGATGATTTATAAACAGCTCTAATAGATGATTTATAAACAGCTCTAATAGATGATTTACTACAAACAGCTCTAATAGATGATTTATAAACAGCTCTAATAGATGATTTATAAACAGCTCTAATAGATGATTTATAAACAGCTCTAATAGATGATTTATAAACAGCTCTAATAGATGATTTACAAACAGCTCTAATAGATGATTTATAAACAGCTCTAATAGATGATTTATAAACAGCTCTAATAGATGATTTACTACAAACAGCTCTAATAGATGATTTACAAACAGCTCTAATAGATGATTTATAAACAGCTCTAATAGATGATTTATAAACAGCTCTAATAGATAATTTATAAACAGCTCTAATAGATGATTTACAAACAGCTCTAATAGATGATTTACAAACAGCTCTAATAGATGATTTACAAACAGCTCTAATAGATGATTTACTACAAACAGCTCTAATAGATGATTTACTACAAACAGCTCTAATAGATGATTTACTACAAACAGCTCTAATAGATGATTTACTACAAACAGCTCTAACACTAAAAGGTAATGATCATAATTTTCACTATTTCACAGTATTATTTCATCCTCAGTGTGAAAATATATTTAAAATACAGGAAAAACACGTTTTTGACTGCATTGGGCCTTTAAAAACAAGTCTACCTTTCTTCACGTTTTCTAATGGCCGTTTATGAACCTACACATAAGCAGCATTGTTGCGTATGTCGTAGATGACTTTTAACAGTTTCAACAGTTATTTATTAACCTCTTAACCCTCGTTTGTCCCCTCCTGCAGCCTGTACAAGACTGAGAGCCACACGCCAGACCACCATCTGGAGCCTGTCCATCACCATGAGACCTTCCTAGACAGGGACTACTGTCTGGCTCAGACCCCTGGATATAACTACCTGGACCCCAACTACTACCCTGCTAACAGATGACGGGGGCCACAGACTGGCCCCTGAGCTTCAGCCTATGCCTCAGCCCAGGGGCCATAGTTTTAGTTACACACGAAGGGTCCCTAGCATCCAGGGGCCACAGTCACCCAGCCTCAGCCCACACAGCTAGCCTCAGTCAGCTAGGCTACGACAGCTAGCCTCAGCTAGCCTCCAGATCCCAGAGTTCACAGTTTCAGCTACACCCCAGCGGCCCCTAGCCCCAGACTCAACCTACAGGAGCAACCAACTGGTAGTGTGTGGCTCATGGCTCTGTCTCTCAGACCCGAATCTAGACGGTTCTCACACCAGCTACTCTGCTCACCCCGCCCTGCTCGCCCAGCAGACTGGCAGGAATCCCATTGGTGGTTGTGGTGGTGGTGGTGGTGGGGTGAAACTGGCTGCCCCGCAGACTCCATTTTGGCTCTAAGAAGAGGTCTGGGACACGCTCACTTCTCTGACCGGTTACCCTAACAACCAACAAACTGAACAGAACAGTCTCTGAAAAATATACTAAAAAATAACACTATAAAAAAACAAACATGAAAAAGACACACCGACATTCCTGACCGCCAAGAAAGACTCAAGGAGGGCCTTCCTCCTCCTCCTCTCCCCCATACCTCTGTGTGCTGCTTGTTAACCTGGGGTGTGTTGATGGTAGTGTGGGGGTCTGGTTGATGAGTGAATATGTTCCTCAATAGATATTTGTCATTGAGTATTTCTGGTGAATCAAGCCTCTTCTGTTGTGAACTGGAGGCGGGGTTGAGAAAGGAGCTTGATGCTGATGAGAGGCGTGTCTTTCATTCCTACTAGGTTTTAAACCAATCAGAAGACAGGCATTTTCTGATGTAACCCACACAGCGGGTGTTGTCAGATGAAGCCATGGTAACGGACCCCTGACACACCTCCACCTCACGTCTCCATGGAGATAATGTCAGCCAGCAGCTATCACCTCTCTGTCACTCTCCTCTCTTCTATCTCCTCTTCCCCCTCGCCTCTTTCTCTCCTCTCTTCTATCTTCTCTTCCCCCTCACCTTTCTCTCTTCTCCCTCACCTCTCTATCTTCTCTTCCCCTCTCTCTCTCCTCTCTTCTCCCTCACCTCTCTCTCCTCTCTTCTCCCTCACCTCTCTCTCCTCGCTTCTCCCCCACCTCTCTTCTCCCTCACCTCTCTCTCTCCTCTTCTTTGCCCTCACCTCTCTCTCTCTTCTCCCTCTCCTCTCTTCTCTTGCCTCTCTCTCTCCTCTCTTCTCTTCCCCCTCACCTCTCTCCTCTCTTCTCTTCTCCCTCACCTCTCTCTCTCTTCTCTTCCCCCTCACCTCTCTCTTTCTCTAAAATCTGTTCAGTCACCAACGGAGAAGCACTAGAGCACAGAGAGCTGATGGAAGACTTGTGAATCTTAAACTTGTGATGAAAAATGAAAATATATTGTTTTTCTTTTCAATGTGTTTGATGCTGTTGTTTGATCATGTGTTTGATCATGTAGTTGATCAGGTGGTTGATCATGTGGTTGATCATGTGGTTGATCAGGTGACACACAATCACACCTCTGAACCCCTGGCCTCGAACCTTGACCTTCAACCCCTGACCTCTATTCAACTGTCCCATCAGCAAGCCTCTAGATAAGGGGTAGACCACCCTGTTCCAACGAGGCACCACACCTGACCAACTGAGCTAATTGATCAGTTCAGTGATCTATTCCAGGACGGTTAAAAACATGAAGTGGCTCCAGGATCAGGGATCAGCCTACCCTTGTTTTAGATCCTCTAAGTCAGGGTTATCCAAACACTGTCCTGAGTGCACGTTTTGTTTGTTGTCCTAACACTACGCACTCATCGTCAATCTTTGATTCTTTTTAATCAGCTGTGTAGTGCTAGGACAACAATCCAAAACGTTGTTGCCCAAAGGGCTGAGCTTGTGAAACTCTGCTGTAGAGTTAGCCTGTTTGCCTCAACGTCCAATTTAAAAGATTGTATTTTTTTTTTTTTAAAGAAGAGAAGAATGGAGGAGGTGGTGATTTGGTTGATGATTGTGGCAGTGGAAAACTCTCACCCCACATTATTTTATACACACATTTTTGTCATCCTTAATTGAGTAGATGCCCACTACCCACCATGCACTGCTTCTGTAACTGTGTATAACAGTATGTTCTTAACTGCTAGAGGATATCTGTGGAAATAAAAGTATGTGAATAGTAATCTATATCCTTAGTCCTCTGTTATTCTGTGGATTTGTTATTGCTGCCTCCAGTATATAATAGTATATTATAATGTGCTGTGGTTGGCTCATTTGTGACCAAAAGCCATGTTGACCTGATTCATGTGATCCCATGTATCAGAGAATCTTTATTCCCTTTTAATAAAATAACACAAGTATTAATCATTGTTTTTATTTAAACCTATAATTTGGGAGGGAGTCAGGTGTAGGTCGACCTCACAGTGAAATGCTGAATACAACAGGTGTAGGTAGACCTCACACTGAATACAACAGGTGTAGGTAGACCTCACACTGAATACAACAGGTGTAGGTAGACCTCACACTGAATACAACAGGTGTAGGTAGACCTTACACTGAATACAACAGGTGTAGGTAGACCTCACACTGAATACAACAGGTGTAGGTAGACCTCACACTGAATACAACAGGTGTAGGTAGACCTCACACTGAATACAACAGGTGTAGGTAGACCTCACACTAAATACAACAGGTGTAAGTAGACCTCACACTGAATACAACAGGTGTAGTATACCTCGCAGTGAAATGCTGAATACAACAGGTAGAGGTAGACCTTACAGTGAAGTGCTGAATACAACAGGTGTAGTAGACCTTACAGTGAAATTCTGAATACAACAGGTGTAGTAGACCTCGCAGTGAAATGCTGAATACAACAGGTAGAGGTAGACCTTACAGTGAAATGCTGAATACAACAGGTGTAGTAGACCTCACAGTGAAATGCTGAATACAACAGGTGTAGTAGATCTCACAGTGAAAAGCTGAATACAACAAGTGAGTAGCAGCAGTGTAAAAGAGGGGGGAAGGCACACAATGCAAATAGTCCGGGTAGCCATTTGGTTACCTGTTCAGCAGTCTTATGGCTTGGGTGTAAAAACTGTTGAGAAGCCATTTTGTCCTAGACGTGGCACTCTGGTACCGCTTGCCATGCGGTAGTAGAGAGAACAGTCTAAGACTGGGATGGCTGGAGTCTTTGACAATTTTTTGGGCCTTCCTCTGACACCGCCTGGTATAGAGGTCCTGGATGGCAGGAAGCTTGGCCCCAGTGAAGTACTGGGCCTTCCTCTGACACCGCCTGGTATAGAGGTCCTGGATGGCAGGAAGCTTGGCCCCAGTGAAGTACTGGGCCTTCCTCTGACACCGCCTGGTATAGAGGTCCTGGATGGCAGGAAGCTTGGCCCCAGTGAAGTACTGGGCCTTCCTCTGACACCGCCTGGTATAGAGGTCCTGGATGGCAGGAAGCTTGGCCCCAGTGAAGTACTGGGCCTTCCTCTGACACCGCCTGGTATAGAGGTCCTGGATGGCAGGAAGCTTGGCCCCAGTGAAGTACTGGGCCTTCCTCTGACACCGCCTGGTATAGAGGTCCTGGATGGCAGGAAGCTTGGCCCCAGTGAAGTACTGGGCCTTCCTCTGACACCGCCTGGTATAGAGGTCCTGGATGGCAGGAAGCTTGGCCCCAGTGATGTACTGGGCCTTCCTCTGACACCGCCTGGTATAGAGGTCCTGGATGGCAGGAAGCTTGGTCCCAGTGAAGTACTGGGCCTTCCTCTGACACCGCCTGGTATAGAGGTCCTGGATGGCAGGAAGCTTGGCCCCAGTGATGTACTGGGCCTTCCTCTGACACCGCCTGGTATAGAGGTCCTGGATGGCACCGCCTGGTATAGAGGTCCTGGATGGCAGGAAGCTTGGCCCCAGTGATGTACTGGGCCTTCCTCTGACACCGCCTGGTATAGAGGTCCTGGATGGCAGGAAGCTTGGCCCCAGTGAAGTACTGGGCCGTACGCACTGTAGTGCCATGCGGTCGGAGGCCGAGCAGTTGCCGTACCAGGCAGTGATTCAACCATTCAGGACGCTTTCTGTTGCAGCTGTAGAACCTTTTGAGGATCTCAGGACCCATGCCAACATTTTTTAGTTTCCTGAGGGGGAATAGTCTTTGTCGTGCCCTCTTCACGACTGTCTTGGTGTGCTTGGACCATTTGGACCAATATGGGCCAAGTGTGGAGGAACACATGATTTTGGTGACTGAGAGAGAAATGTTAAGGTTCAAGTGTTGTAATTGTGGGGGTTGAACAGGTGTAGAGAGAGACTAGAGAGGCTCATAGATCTAGAATCAGTCATGATGTATCATATGCAGAGGCTGTATGACAGAGTGGTGGAACCACAGTGAGGACTGATGGAGCTTCCATGGCTGGTCCTGACCTGTACGAAGTGGACCTAATGTCAGGGCTGTTGTTTCTGCTGCTCCTGGCCTGTACGAAGTGGACCTAATGTCAGGGCTGGTGTTTCTGCTGGTCCTGACCTGTACGAAGTGAACCTAATGTCAGGGCTGGTGTTTCTGCTGGTCCTGGCCTGTACGAAGTGGACCCAATGTCAGGGCTGGTGTTTCTGCTGTTCCTGGCCTGTACGAAGTGGACCCAATGTCAGGGCTGGTGTGTCTGCTGGTCCTGGCCTGTACGAAGTGGACCCAACGTCAGGGCTGGTGTTTCTGCTGGTCCTGGCCTGCACGAAGTGGACCCAACGTCAGGGCTGGTGTTTCTGCTGCTCCTGGCCTGTAGAAGTGGACCCAACGTCAGGGCTGGTGTTTCTGCTGGTCCTGGCCTGTACGAAGTGGACCCAATGTCAGGGCTGGTGTTTCTGCTGCTCCTGGCCTGTAGAAGTGGACCAAATGTCAGGGCTGGTGTTTCTGCTGCTCCTGGCCTGTACGAAGTGGACCCAATGTCAGGGCTGGTGTTTCTGCTGGTCCTGGCCTGTACGAAGTGGACCCAATGTCAGGGCTGGTGTTTCTGCTGTTCCTGGCCTGTACGAAGTGAACCCAATGTCAGGGCTGGTGTGTCTGCTGGTCCTTGCCTGTACGAAATGGACCCAATGTCAGGGCTGGTGTTTCTGCTGGTCCTGGCCTGTACGAAGTGGACCCAATGTCAGGGCTGGTGTTTCTGCTGCTCCTGGCCTGTAGAAGTGGACCCAATGTCAGGGCTGGTGTTTCTGCTGGTCCTGGCCTGTACGAAGTGGACCCAATGTCAGGGCTGGTGTTTCTTCTGCTCCTGGCCTGTAGAAGTGGACCCAATGTCAGGGCTGGTGTTTCTGCTGCTCCTGGCCTGTACGAAGTGGACCCAATGTCAGGGCTGGTGTTTCTGCTGGTCCTGGCCTGTACGAAGTGGACCCAATTCAGTATTGAATTAGTAGGGATGATATATTATATATATATATATATATATATATATATTTTTTTTCTTAGTACAGAATTTGTCAGACCACGATTAATTGTACACTCCAGCACAGTAGGTGGCGGCATGCACCTTCAACGTTAGTTTGCGGGCCGTGATATCATCAAAGAAGAAGAAGCACGAAGCGTCTACGTCATCTGAAGGCGATAGCTCTTCCTGTAGTAGCAACATGGCTAGCTGCCGTCCCCTGAAAGTATTGACACTTCTCAGCCTGTGTATTGTTCCTGGCGCGGTGGAAAGTAATAATATTGAGGTAAATATATAGCACCTTTATTTCTTAGCGATACTCGTTCAAAAATATTCGTTTCACCTTGCTGTTTAACCACTACTGCTTGCTAATCTAGTTAGCTAAATTAGCTAATGTTAATATCCCTGTCTGATCTTGTTCTGTCGTTTGTACATTATCTTGCGAGGCTAGCTAACTTGCTGTTTGCTACAAAGACTACATTTACTATGGTCCACTCTATATGTCCAGTCAGACTCTTCTTTAAACAGAGTAAGGAAATGTAGCTTTTTGGACCAAATCATCAGGGATGCACCAGAGATGATTTTGAGGAGATGTGTTAATGTGTACGTTGTGGATGGGCCGCACGGGGCATTCTGGGTAAACTCCGGGACCAACCCTGTTTGCTGGGTATGCTGCTGGCATTTTGAAGCATCATTTTATTCCTCACTTGTTGGTAACAATTGCTAATATTTTGGCCACTTTGTATTTGTAGTCAATTTCGTTCTGAAGTTATCGACAGTCGCATATAGAATCAAGATATTTAGACGATGTTTAGGGGAAATATTTTGTGAATAAATTGACTCGGAAATGAAAAAAAAATGAAAAAAGCATCCGGCGCCAGCCTGCCACCACTCTCCATACTCTATTTTTATACGTCCTTGTGTGCTGGTCAATACAATGGTACCCAACCTAACGAACTACCATTTCTTTTGAAATAATGCAGGCCAAAGCTGGTCAATTCTTCAGCAGTGGACACACAAACAACTGGGCAGTTTTGGTGAGTAATTATGCGCACACACACACTTCAATCGTAATGTTTTTTAATGAAGTGTCCAAGATGTTGAATTTTGTGCTTTCTCTATTAACATTTAATACAAAATTAACTTTGTCCTTTTCCTCTTAGGTGTGCACATCCAGATTCTGGTTCAACTATCGTCATGTGGCCAACACACTATCTGTGTACCGTAGTGTCAAGAGACTGGGCATCCCAGACAGGTAGCTAACCATACAATACCAGGCCAAGTATCACAATACCACGGGGGGGGGGGGGGGATCAGTGACCTAGCATCCTGTTCGCCCCGTCCCCCGGACACTTGTTCACATTTTCTAAACGTTCTCAAAAAACCTGTCACCGATATTCACACATTTACTCACTACAACACATAGTGAATTTAACTGGCTGATTTGCTCATCTTTGCAAAGGCCTCACTGTGATATAGATGGAGGAATGAGTATACACTACACAATGATCTGTATGTCAGTCAGGGGACAACACTACATACTGATCTGTATGTCAGTCAGGGGACAACACTACATAATGATCTGTATGTCAGTGTGTCAGTCAGGAGACAACACTACATACAATGATCACTACATGTATGTCAGTCAGGGGACAACACTACATCTTGATCTGTATGTCAGTCAGGGGACAACACTACATAATGATCTGTATGTCAGTCAGGGGACAACACTACATAATGATCTGTATGTCAGTCAGGGGACAACACTACATAATGATCTGTATGTCAGTCAGGGGACAACACTACATAATGATCTGTCAGGGGACAATGTCAGTCAGTCAGGGACAACACTACATAATGATCTGTATGTCAGTCAGGGGACAACACTACATACTGATCTGTATGTCAGTCAGGGGACAACACTACATAATGATCTGTATGGGGATCTGTATGTCATTGTGTCAGTCAGGGGACAACACTACATAATGATCTGTATGTCAGTCAGGGGACAACATAAACAGTCACACCTACTCGTATGTCAGTATGGGTCATATTGGGGACAACGCGTTCTGTCGTAATATGGGTCATATTGAACGCCTGCGGTGCTCCATTTTCCCTCCGACACTGAGGCTGCATGACAGTGACCTTTCAAAGTCTACTCAGACTGGTCTGTGCTCTTGCTGTAACAGGCAATTAAATTATACAATATATCAACGTTGCTCACTTTGCGCGCTGATCCAATGTAACAGTGGAGAAATGTAACAACTCTCCTCAAGGTCTGGGGCTGCATCACGGCTAAATTATATATATTTAAAACTGGTGGAGTTTTAGGCGCACGTGGAGAGCAGACGGAGCGAAGCAGGTGGTGAGTGATGTCTGGTTAGGGAATGCTGAGAGAAGCAGGTGAGTGATGTCTGGTTAGTGAATGCTGAGAGAAGCAGGTGAGTGATGTCTGGTTAGGGAATGCTGAGAGAAGCAGGTGAGTGAGGACTGGTTAGTGAATGTTGAGAGAAGCAGGTGAGTGATGTCTGGTTGGAATGCTGAGAGAAGCAGGGGTGAGCTGAATGTTGAGAAGCAGGTGAGTGATGTCTGGTTAGGGGATGCTGAGAGAAGCAGGTGAGTGAGGACTGGTTAGGGATGCTGAGAGAAGCAGGTGAGTGATGTCTGGTTAGGGAATGCTGGGAAGCAGTTGAGTGAGGACTGGTTAGTGAAGAGAAGCAGGTGAGTGATGTCTGGTTAGGGAATGCTGAGAGAAGCAGGTGAGTGATGACTGGTTAGGGAATGCTGAGAGAAGCAGGTGAGTGATGTCTGGTTATGCTGGGAAGCTGAGAGAAGCAGGTGAGTGATGTCTGGTGAGTGAGGACTGGTTAGGGAATGCTGAGAGAAGCAGGTGAGTGAGGACTGGTTAGGGGATGCTGAGAGAAGCAGGTGAGTGATGTCTGGTTGTGAATGCTAGCAGGAATGCTGAGAGAAGCAGGTGAGTGATGTCTGGTTGGTTAGGGAATGCTGAGAGAAGCAGGTGAGTGAGTGACTGGTTAGGGGAATGCTGAGAGAAGCAGGTGAGTGATGTCTGGTTAGGGAATGCTGAGAGAAGCAGGTGAGTGAGGACTGGTTAGGGAATGCTGAGAGAAGCAGGTGATGTCTGGTTGATGTCTGGTGAGTGATGTCTGGGGAATGCTGAGAGAAGCAGGTGAGTGATGTCTGGTTAGGGGATGCTGAGAGAAGCAGGTGAGTGATGTCTGGTTAGGGGATGCTGAGAGAAGCAGGTGAGTGATGTCTGGTTAGGGAATGCTGAGAGAAGCAGGTGAGTGATGTCTGGTTAGGGAATGCTGAGAGAAGCAGGTGAGTGATGTCTGGTTAGGGAATGCTGAGAGAAGCAGGTGAGTGATGTCTGGTTAGGGAATGCTGAGAGAAGCAGGTGAGTGATGTCTGGTTAGGGAATGCTGAGAGAAGCAGGTGAGTGATGTCTGGTTAGGGAATGCTGAGAGAAGCAGGTGATGTCTGATGTCTGGTTAGGGAATGCTGAGAGAAGCAGGTGAGTGATGTCTGGTTAGGGAATGCTGAGCAGAGTGATGTCTGGTTAGGGAATGCTGAGAGAAGCAGGTGAGTGATGTCTGGTTAGGGAATGCTGAGAGAAGCAGGTGAGTGATGTCTGGTTAGAATGTGAGAGAAGCAGGTGAGTGATGTCTGGTTAGGGAATGCTGAGAGAAGCAGGTGAGTGATGTCTGGTTAGGGAATGCTGAGAGAAGCAGTGTGAGTTGAATGTTGAGAGAAGCAGGTGATGCAATGCTGAGTAACAGCTGCCATATGCACGTGAAGAGGATACAGTATTGGCCCGGTGAATACAAGAGACTAGTGATGTCTGGTTAGTGATGAAATTCAACTGATGTTGTTATAAGCAGGTGAGTTTTAGGGAATGCTTCAGTGAGTGATGTCTGGTTAGATCGGTAGGGCTGGTGATGTCTGGTTAGGGAATTGAAATCAGTGAGACTGGTTAGGGAATTCTAAAATGGTACTAGTCTGTACCAGTTATGGACCACAGTGGTCTGTCTGTCTGACAGTGCTGCTCCACCACAGGGTCTGTCTGTCTGACAGTGCTGCTCCACCACAGGGTCTGTCTGTCTGACAGAGTGCTGCTCCACCACAGGGTCTGTCTGTCTGACAATGCTGCTCCACCACAGGGTCTGTCTGTGCTGACAGAGTGCTGCTAACAGCTGCCACAGGGTCTGTCTGTCGTTGACACTGATTGTATGCGTTTTCTAACAGGCACCAGTTTCAGGGTCTGTTGATTGTAATCTGACGGCTATTCTAAAATGGTGCTGTCTACCAGTTATGGACCACAGGGTCTGTCTGTCTGACAGAGTGCTGCTCCACCACAGGGTCTGTCTGTCTGACAGTGCTGCTCCACCACAGGGTCTGTCTGGTCTGTCTGTCTGACAGAGTGCTGCTCCACCACAGGGTCTGTCTGTCTGACAGAGTGCTGCTCCTCCACAGGGTCTGTCTGTCTGACAGTGCTGCTCCACCACAGGGGGTGACAGAGTGTCTGTCTGTCTGACAGAGTGCTGCTCCTCCACAGGGTCTGTCTGTCTGACAGAGTGCTGCTCCACCACATGGTCTGTCTGTCTGACAGAGTGCTGCTCCACCACAGGGTCTGTCTGTCTGACAGAGTGCTGCTCCACCACAGGGTCTGTCTGTCTGACAGTGCTGCTCCACCACAGGGTCTGTCTGTCTGTCTGACAGAGTGCTGCTCCTCCACAGGGTCTGTCTGTCTGACAGAGTGCTGCTCCACCACATGGTCTGTCTGTCTGACAGTGCTGCTCCACCACAGGGTCTGTCTGTCTGTCTGTCCACCACAGGGTCTGTCTGTCTGTCTGTCTGTCTGTCTGTCTGACAGAGTGCTGCTCCTCCACAGGTGACATACTCAGGTCAAAGATGGACATGTTATAACTGGTCCCTCCCTCTCTCTTTACTTCCTCCCTCCCTCTCTTTACTTCCCTCCTCCCTACTTCCCTCCTCCCTCTCTCTTTACTTCCTTCCCTCTCCTCCCTCCTCCCTTCTCTCCAGTCACATAGTTTTGATGCTGGCAGACGACATGGCGTGTAACCATAGAAACCCGAAGCCGGCCACGGTGTTCAGTCACAAGAACATGGAGCTCAACGTGTATGGAGATGACGTAGAGGTGGATTACCGTGGTTACGAGGTGAGTGTGTTGCCACTCACACCAAGCCCCCTCCCCTATGCCACTCACGCCAAGCCCCTCCCCCTTTGCCAATCACTGAATACAACTCCCCTTGCCGCTCACACCAAGCCCCTCCCTTTTTATTTGCAACTGTATTTTTTCCCAGGTGACCCTTCCCGTGTGCTCACGCCAAGGCTGCCCCTCCCCGGTTGCCGCTCTGACGCCAAGCAACATCCTCCCCTCACTGGTCACGCCAAGCCCCTCCCCCTTTGCCAATACAACTGAATACAACAGGTGTAGGTAGACCTCACAGTGAAATCTCTCTCTCTCTTTTTATTTTAAATAAAAAAAAAATTCCCAGGTGACACGTTGAGAACTTCCTTCGTGTGCTACGGGAAGGCTGCCACCCAGCACGCCACGGTCAAACGTCTCCTCTCTGACGACCACAGCAACATCCTCATCTACCTCACTGGTACACACACACACACTAGGCACACGCTACACACACACACACACACACACACACACACACTAGGCACACGCTACACACGCACACACACTAGGCACACGCACACACACACACACACACACACGGCACACGCACACACACACACACACACTAGGCACACGCTACACACACACACACACACACTAGGCACACGCTACACACGCACACACACACACACACTAGGCACACGCTACACACACACACACACACACTAGGCACACGCTACACACACACACACACACTAGGCACACGCTACACACACACACACACTAGGCACACGCTACACACACACACACACACACTAGGCACACGCTACACACACACACACACACTAGGCACACGCTACACACACACACACACACACTAGGCACACACACACACACACACACACACACTAGGCACACGCTACACACACACACACACACTAGGCACACGCTACACACACACACACACACACTAGGCACACGCTACACACACACACACACACTAGGCACACGCTACACACACACACACACTAGGCACACGCTACACACACACACACACACACTAGGCACACGCTACACACACACACAGGCACACTACACACACACACACACTAGGCACACGCACACACACACACACACACTAGGCACACGCTACACACACACACACACACTAGGCACACGCTACACACACACACACACTAGGCACACGCTACACACACACACACACTAGGCACACGCTACACACACACACACACACACACTAGGCACACGCTACACACACACACACACTAGGCACACGCTACACACACACACACACACTAGGCACACGCTACACACACACACACACACTAGGCACACGCTACACACACACACACACACGCTAGGCACACGCTACACACACACACACACACTAGGCACACGCTACACACACACACACACGCTAGGCACACGCTACACACACACACACACACACTAGGCACACGCTACACACACACACACACGCTAGGCACACGCTACACACACACACACACACTAGGCACACGCTACACACACACACACACACACTAGGCACACGCTACACACACACACACACACGCTAGGCACACGCTACACACACACACACACACACACACGCTAGGCACACGCTACACACACACACACACACTAGGCACACGCTACACACACACACACACGCTAGGCACACGCTACACACACACACACACACTAGGCACACGCGCTAGGCACACACACACACACACACTAGGCACACGCTACACACACACACACACACTAGGCACACGCTACACACACACACACACACTAGGCACACGCTACACACACACACACACACTAGGCACACGCTACACACACACACACGCACTAGGCACACGCTACACACACACACACACACTAGGCACACGCTACACACACACACACACACTAGGCACACGCTACACACACACACACACACTAGGCACACGCACACACACACACACACACTAGGCACACGCTACACACACACACACACACACTAGGCACACGCTAGGCACACACACACACACACACTAGGCACACGCTACACACACACACACACACTAGGCACACGCTACACACACACACACACACTAGGCACACGCTACACACACACACACACACACACACACACACACTAGGCACACGCTCGCACACACACACACACACACACACACACACACTAGGCACACGCTACACACAC